>NC_052944.1:36530283-36567783 GCF_013358895.1 Oreochromis aureus
GTGCGTGTGTGTGTGTGTGTGTAGGTGTGTGTGTATGTGTGTGTGTGTTTATGGGATACCACATTCCTAAAATATTTCATAAGCTCTGCAACTTGAACTGTTCTCACTTCTTTCCAGATCTTGTATTTTACACACAGTCTAGTGCTTCAACTTTCTTATTGTGGATTTTCTGCAGTCATAGCAAACTCTCTTATACCTCGAATTTGGGAGTTGAATGCTTTTCTGGGTCTGAAGCAAATCCTTTGGACTTCTTCAAGAGTTTGTTTGTTTGTTTGTTTAGCATGAAGCTGTTTTGATTGTCACTATTACATGCCTCAGTTTACCGTTCTGCTGTATCTGGGTTCTATGGCTGGACACTGAAAGCATTCTGTGTTCTGTCCCATTCATATCACCTCTGTGTTGTGTTTTCAGATGTGTCTATTCTTTTAACTGGATCTGGATCAACTCAATGTTCTGGCAGAGTTGAAGTTTATCACAATAACAGCTGGGGAACAGTCTGTGATGATGGCTGGGACTTAAATGATGCTGAGGTGGTTTGCAGACAGATAAACTGTGGGTCAGCACTGGAAGTTCCTCCATCAGCTGACTTTGGTGCAGGAACTGGACAGATCTGGCTTGACAATGTGACCTGTTCAGGAAATGAAAGTTCTCTAACTGAGTGTCAACACAGTGGATTTGGATCAAACAGATGTGAGCATAGTCAGAATGCTGCTGTCATCTGTTCAGGTGAGAAAACTGTTAGATTTACATGATATTGAAAGTTAGTCTGCTCTTTTGTGCCTTCCACTAAGTCCTTGTTATGTGAGGATGTGTGATAATATTTTTCATGTTCTTTCCCTTTTAGATCTGATCAGATTAGCTGGGTCTGGATCTTCTCGATGCGCTGGCAGAGTTGAAATCTTTCACAATAACATGTGGGGAACAGTCTCTGATTGGTACTGGAACTTGAATGATGCTGAGGTGGTTTGCAGACAGTTAAACTGTGGGTCGGCACTAGAAGCTACTCAATCATCTAAATTTGGTGCAGGAACTGGACAGGTCTGGCTCACTGATGTGACCTGTTCAGGAAATGAAAGTTCTATAACGGAATGTCAACACACTGGATGGGGAAACTACTACTACATCAGCAATTTCTACAACTATTACTACAACTACTACTACTACTACTACTATGGACATTCTTATGATGTTGGTGTCATCTGTTCAGGTGCCAAAACTTTTTGATATGGAACAATTTTCATGTCAGTTTTTTTAAGTGTCATGCATCTGCAATTTCTTTAAGGGATGTATATTGAACTGTGGCTTGTGTTATGTGTTTGACATTAAAAGGTGAGATCAGATTGGCTGGATCTGGATCAACTCGATGTTCTGGCAGAGTTGAAGTTTATCACAATAACAGCTGGGGCACAGTCTGTGATGATGGCTGGGACTTAAGTGATGCTGAGGTGGTTTGCAGACAGATAAACTGTGGGTCAGCACTGGAAATTCCTCCATCAGCTCACTTTGGTGCAGGAACTGGACAGATTTGGCTTGACCATGTGACCTGTTCAGGAAATGAAAGTTCTCTAACTGAGTGTCAACACAGTGGATTTGGATCAAACAGATGTGAACATGGTCAGGAAGCTGCTGTCATCTGTTCAGGTGAAAAAAAAACTGCTAGAAAGAGATGATATTGCAAGTTAAGATGCATGAAATCTTATTTTTGACATAAGGAGAAATGTAAAAGTTTTCATTGTTCTTTGCCTTTAGATCTGATCAGATTAGCTGGATCTGGATCATCTCGATGCTCTGGAAGAGTTGAAATCTTGTACAATAACATCTGGGGAACAGTCTCTGATTTTAACTGGGACTTAAATAATGCTGAGGTGGTTTGCAGGCAGATAAACTGTGGGTCGGCACTACAAGCTCCTCGATCAGCTTACTTTGGTCCAGGAACTGGACAGATCTGGCTCAGTGGTGTGAGCTGTTCAGGAAATGAAAGTTCTCTAACTGAGTGTCAACACTCTGAATGGGGAAACTACTTCTACTACTATAACAACAATTTTACTACAACTACTATGAACATTATTCTGACGCCGGTGTCATCTGTTCAGGTCAGAAAACTGTTTGATATGGATCAAACTGCATGCTAATGTGTTATAGTGTGATATGTATCCTATTTTCTTTAAGGGACAGATATTAAAATACAGTTTATGTTATATGTTTTTCATCAAAAGGTCCAATCAGATTGGCTGGACCTGGATCAACTCGATGCTCTGGCAGAGTTGAAGTTTATCACAATAACATCTGGGGAACAGTCTGTGATGATGGCTGGGACTTAAATGATGCTGAGGTGGTTTGCAGACAGATAAACTGTGGGTCTGCACTGGAAGTTCCTCCATCAGCTGACTTTGGTGCAGGAACTGGACAGATCTGGCTTGACAATGTGACCTGTTCAGGGAATGAAAGTTCTCTAACTGAGTGTCAACACAGTAGATTTGGATCAAACACATGTGAACATGGTCATGATGCTGCTGTCATCTGTTCAGGTGAGATATGCTTTGGAGGATCTGATGAATATTAAACGATGTGAAAACAACCTTTTTAGACCTCTGTCTTCCACTTATTGGTGTGTTTTATAATGAAGTTCAGTGTGAGCAGCCAAACTGACCTGTGCAATAACCACACTGTGGAGTATTTGAGTGGTGAAATGTTTGCATCTTTCTCTATAAACGCAGCTCAGATCCAGAGAAAAGTAAAGCCATTTTAAAGAACGCACAATGTTACAGATATCATTTTAACCTTATTAAAGGAAAGTTTTAATGTTTTCAAATGCACATTTATGAGAGTGACGTGGAATATATCGTCATGAGGTGTGTGTGTGTGCGTGTGTGTGTGTGTGTGTGTAGGTGTGTGTGTATGTGTGTGTGTGTTTATGGGATACCACATTCCTAAAATATTTCATAAGCTCTGCAACTTGAACTGTTCTCACTTCTTTCCAGATCTTGTATTTTACACACAGTCTAGTGCTTCAACTTTCTTATTGTGGATTTTCTGCAGTCATAGCAAACTCTCTTATACCTCGAATTTGGGAGTTGAATGCTTTTCTGGGTCTGAAGCAAATCCTTTGGACTTCTTCAAGAGTTTGTTTGTTTGTTTGTTTAGCATGAAGCTGTTTTGATTGTCACTATTACATGCCTCAGTTTACCGTTCTGCTGTATCTGGGTTCTATGGCTGGACACTGAAAGCATTCTGTGTTCTGTCCCATTCATATCTCCTCTGTGTTGTGTTTTCAGATGTGTCTATTCTTTTAACTGGATCTGGATCAACTCAATGTTCTGGCAGAGTTGAAGTTTATCACAATAACAGCTGGGGAACAGTCTGTGATGATGGCTGGGACTTAAATGATGCTGAGGTGGTTTGCAGACAGATAAACTGTGGATCAGCACTGGAAGTTCCTCCATCAGCTGACTTTGGTGCAGGAACTGGACAGATCTGGCTTGACAATGTGACCTGTTCAGGAAATGAAAGTTCTCTAACTGAGTGTCAACACAGTGGATTTGGATCAAACAGATGTGAGCATAGTCAGAATGCTGCTGTCATCTGTTCAGGTGAGAAAACTGTTAGATTTACATGATATTGAAAGTTAGTCTGCTCTTTTGTGCCTTCCACTAAGTCCTTGTTATGTGAGGATGTGTGATAATATTTTTCATGTTCTTTCCCTTTTAGATCTGATCAGATTAGCTGGGTCTGGATCTTCTCGATGCGCTGGCAGAGTTGAAATCTTTCACAATAACATCTGGGGAACAGTCTCTGATTGGTACTGGAACTTGAATGATGCTGAGGTGGTTTGCAGACAGTTAAACTGTGGGTCGGCACTAGAAGCTACTCAATCATCTAAATTTGGTGCAGGAACTGGACAGGTCTGGCTCACTGATGTGACCTGTTCAGGAAATGAAAGTTCTATAACGGAATGTCAACACACTGGATGGGGAAACTACTACTACATCAGCAATTTCTACAACTATTACTACAACTACTACTACTACTACTACTATGGACATTCTTATGATGTTGGTGTCATCTGTTCAGGTGCCAAAACTTTTGATATGGAACAATTTTCATGTCAGTTTTTTAAGTGTCATGCATCTGCAATTTCTTTAAGGGATGTATATTGAACTGTGGCTTGTGTTATGTGTTTGACATTAAAAGGTGAGATCAGATTGGCTGGATCTGGATCAACTCGATGTTCTGGCAGAGTTGAAGTTTATCACAATAACAGCTGGGGCACTGTCTGTGATGATGGCTGGGACTTAAGTGATGCTGAGGTGGTTTGCAGACAGATAAACTGTGGGTCGGCACTGGAAATTCCTCCATCAGCTCACTTTGGTGCAGGAACTGGACAGATTTGGCTTGACCATGTGACCTGTTCAGGAAATGAAAGTTCTCTAACTGAGTGTCAACACAGTGGATTTGGATCAAACAGATGTGAACATGATCATGATGCTGCTGTCATCTGTTCAGGTGAGAAAAATGCTAGAAAGAGATGATATTGCAAGTTAA
Source organism: Oreochromis aureus (assembly GCF_013358895.1). Taxonomy (NCBI): domain Eukaryota; kingdom Metazoa; phylum Chordata; class Actinopteri; order Cichliformes; family Cichlidae; genus Oreochromis; species Oreochromis aureus. The sequence continues at coordinate 36,534,826 of NC_052944.1, forward strand.
GATGCATGCAATCTTATTTTTGACGTAAGGACAAATGTAAAAGTTTTCATTGTTCTTTGCCTTTAGATCTGATCAGATTAGCTGGATCTGGATCATCTCGATGCTCTGGAAGAGTTGAAATCTTGTACAATAACATCTGGGGAACAGTCTCTGATTTTAACTGGGACTTAAATAATGCTGAGGTGGTTTGCAGACAGATAAACTGTGGGTCGGCACTACAAGCTCCTCGATCAGCTTACTTTGGTCCAGGAACTGGACAGATCTGGCTCAGTGGTGTGAGCTGTTCAGGAAATGAAAGTTCTCTAACTGAGTGTCAACACTCTGAATGGGGAAACTACTTCTACTACTATAACAACAATTTTTACTACAACTACTTTGGACATTATTCTGACGCCGGTGTCATCTGTTCAGGTCAGAAAACTGTTCGATATGGAACAAACTGCATGCTAATGTGTTATAGTGTGATATGTATCCTATTTTCTTTAAGGGACCGATATTAAAATATAGTTTATGTTATATGTTTTTTATCAAAAGGTCCAATCAGATTGGCTGGACCTGGATCAACTCGATGCTCTGGCAGAGTTGAAGTTTATCACAATAACATCTGGGGAACAGTCTGTGATGATGGCTGGGACTTAAATGATGCTGAGGTGGTTTGCAGACAGATAAACTGTGGGTCTGCACTGGAAGTTCCTCCATCAGCTGACTTTGGTGCAGGAACTGGACAGATCTGGCTTGACAATGTGACCTGTTCAGGGAATGAAAGTTCTCTAACTGAGTGTCAACACAGTAGATTTGGATCAAACACATGTGAACATGGTCATGATGCTGCTGTCATCTGTTCAGGTGAGATATGCTTTGGAGGATCTGATGAATATTAAACGATGTGAAAACAACCTTTTTTTAGACCTCTGTCTTCCACTTATTGGTGTGTTTTATAATGAAGTTCAGTGTGAGCAGCCAAACTGACCTGTGCAATAACCACACTGTGGAGTATTTGAGTGGTGAAATGTTTGCATCTTTCTCTATAAACGCAGCTCAGATCCAGAGAAAAGTAAAGCCATTTTTAAAGAACGCACAATGTTACAGATATCATTTTAACCTTATTAAAGGAAAGTTTTAATATTTTCAAATGCACATTTATGAGAGTGACGTGGAATATATCGTCATGAGGTGTGTGTGTGTGTGTATGTGTGTGTGTGTGTTTATGAGATACCACATTCCTAAAATATTTAATAAGCTCTGCAACTTGAACTGTTCTCACTTCTTTCCAGATCTTGTATTTTACACACAGTCTAGTGCTTCAACTTTCTTATTGTGGATTTTCTGCAGTCATAGCAAACTCTCTTCTGCCTCGAATTATGGAGTTGAATGTTTTTCTGGGTCTGATGCAAATCCTTTGGACTTCTTCTAGAGTTTTTTTGTTTGTTTGTTTTGTTTGTTTGTTTGTTTGCTTGTTTGTTTGCTTGTTTAGCGTGAAGCTGTTTTGATTGTCACTATTACATGCCTCAGTTTTTTTTTTTTATTTTTTTAAATTGCTTTATTTCAATATCAAAATCCACAATTACAAATACACATAATATAAACACCATGCACAAATTAGTCACATATTGTTTTACATTTTACAATGATAAAAACTCCCACGGCAAGTCGTTACATAGTTTCATATCTCTAGTTTTCCTCGTCCTCAGGTCCGCTACAATATATTTTTACATACTACGGAACTACTTATCATTTTTGTTCTATAACCCCTTTAGCCCTTGTTTTCTATATGTGTACATTTATAATGCACATCACCAACCAAAACAATCTTCTTTTATTTTCACTCATCTTTCTTTAAACAAACCATATCTTACTGCTTTTGTATTATTTTCAATATCAAATCCGAGTTTATCCATCTTCTGTCTTATTTCAACCGTCCTGTAACATGATATCAACAGATGATCAAGAGTTTTAGATCCTCATCACAGTTCTCCATAGGGCATTTCTTTGTAGTAATGAAGCAACTCCACAGAACCACAGCTCTTACTGGGAGACGTCCGACAGAGATAAGCCACACTGTATCTCTCATGTTCTCGGATATTACTTTGTCATATATGTTTTAACTATTTTCTGATTTTCTTCTTTTCAGGAAACTTATATTGTATCATACCTTCTTTTTTTTTTCAGATTGATTTATTATATATTTATTTTGAATTTAATTCAATTCAATTCAATTTTATTTATATAGCGCCAAATCACAACAAAAGTCGCCTCAAGGCGCTTTATATTGTACAGCAGATAGCACAATAATAAATACAGAGAAAAGCCCAACAATCATATGACCCCCTATGAGCAAGCACTTTGGCGACAGTGGGAAGGAAAAACTCCCTTTTAACAGGAAGAAACCTCCGGCAGAACCAGGCTCAGGGAGGGGCGGCCATCTGCTGCGACCGGTTGAGGTGAAAGAAGGAAAACAGGATGAAAGACATGCTGTGGAAGAGAGACAGAGGTTAATAACAGATATGATTCGATGCAGAGAGGTCTATTAACACATAGTGAGTGAGAAAGGTGACTGGAAAGGAAAAACTCAATGCATCATGGGAATCCCCGGCAGCCTACGTCTATTGCAGCATAACTAAGGGAGGATTCAGGGTCACCTGGTCCAGCCCTAACTATATGCTTTAGAAAAAGGAAAGTTTTAAGCTTTTAAGTTTTAATTTAATTGTAAAAGATTTAAACCACATAGTTTCCACTGATCTACAAAATCCCGAACACAAGTTTAAAGTATGGCACTCCCGTTCGGGCTCTCCCTTTCATTTTTTCCCACAAGGATTTCTTCCTTGGATCCAGTGGGTGATTCGCTCTAATCGCGCTATATACATTTTTCAAAAGGGAATCATCAAAATGATGCCAAGACCTGGCGCCCTAATCCTCCATTTTCTTTTCCTTTGTACATTAATTTCCTCTGCGTTACTCAGCGGTTTGTCCCCAAATCAATTTAGTACATAATTTACTTCCTCAGTTTACCGTTCTGCTGTATCTGGGTTCTATGGCTGGACACTGAAAGCATTCTGTGTTCTGTCCCGTTTATATCTCCTCTGTGTTGTGTTTTCAGATGTGTCTATTCTTTTAACTGGATCTGGATCAACTCAATGTTCTGGCAGAGTTGAAGTTTATCACAATAACAGCTGGGAACAGTCTGTGATGATGGCTGGGACTTAAGTGATGCTGAGGTGGTTTGCAGACAGATAAACTGTGTGGGTCGGCACTGGAAATTCCTCCATCAGCTCACTTTGGTGCAGGAACTGGACAGATTTGGCTTGACAATGTGACCTGTTCAGGAAATGAAAGTTCTCTAACTGAGTGTCAACACAATGGATTTGGATCAAACAGATGTGAGCATAGTCAGAATGCTGCTGTCATCTGTTCAGGTGAGAAAACTGTTAGATTTACATGATATTGAAAGTTAGTCTGCTCTTTTGTGCCTTCCACTAAGTCCTTGTTATGTGAGGATGTGTGATAATATTTTTCATGTTCTTTCCTTTTAGATCTGATCAGATTAGCTGGGTCTGGATCTTCTCGATGCGCTGGCAGAGTTGAAATCTTTCACAATAACATCTGGGGAACAGTCTCTGATTGGTACTGGAACTTGAATGATGCTGAGGTGGTTTGCAGACAGTTAAACTGTGGGTCGGCACTAGAAGCTACTCAATCATCTAAATTTGGTGCAGGAACTGGACAGGTCTGGCTCACTGATGTGACCTGTTCAGGAAATGAAAGTTCTCTTACTGAATGTCAACACACTGGATGGGGAAACTACTATTACTACAACTATTACAACTACTACTACTACTACAACTACTATGGACATTCTTATGATGTTGGTGTCATCTGTTCAGGTGCCAAAACCTTTTGATATGGAACAAATTTCATTTCAGTGTTTTTTAAGTGTTATGCATCTGTATTTTCTTTAAGGGATGTATATTGAACTGTGGCTTGTGTTATGTGTTTTACATTAAAAGGTGAGATCAGATTGGCTGGATCTGGATCAACTCGATGTTCTGGCAGAGTTGAAGTTTATCACAATAACAGCTGGGGGACAGTCTGTGATGATGGCTGGGACTTAAGTGATGCTGAGGTGGTTTGCAGACAGATAAACTGTGGGTCAGCACTGGAAATTCCTCCATCAGCTCACTTTGGTGCAGGAACTGGACAGATTTGGCTTGACCATGTGACCTGTTCAGGAAATGAAAGTTCTCTAACTGAGTGTCAGCACAGTGGATTTGGATCAAACACATGTGAACATGATCATGATGCTGCTGTCATCTGTTCAGGTGAGAAAAATGCTAGAAAGAGATGATATTGCAAGTTAAGATGCATGCAATCTTATTTTTGACGTAAGGACAAATGTAAAAGTTTTCATTGTTCTTTGCCTTTAGATCTGATCAGATTAGCTGGATCTGGATCATCTCGATGCTCTGGAAGAGTTGAAATCTTGTACAATAACATCTGGGGAACAGTCTCTGATTTTAACTGGGACTTAAATAATGCTGAGGTGGTTTGCAGACAGATAAACTGTGGGTCGGCACTACAAGCTCCTCGATCAGCTTACTTTGGTCCAGGAACTGGACAGATCTGGCTCAGTGGTGTGAGCTGTTCAGGAAATGAAAGTTCTCTAACTGAGTGTCAACACTCTGAATGGGGAAACTACTTCTACTACTATAACAACAATTTTTACTACAACTACTTTGGACATTATTCTGACGCCGGTGTCATCTGTTCAGGTCAGAAAACTGTTCGATATGGAACAAACTGCATGCTAATGTGTTATAGTGTGATATGTATCCTATTTTCTTTAAGGGACCGATATTAAAATATAGTTTATGTTATATGTTTTTCATTAAAAGGTCCAATCAGATTGGCTGGACCTGGATCAACTCGATGCTCTGGCAGAGTTGAAGTTTATCACAATAACATCTGGGGAACAGTCTGTGATGATGGCTGGGACTTAAATGATGCTGAGGTGGTTTGCAGACAGTTAAACTGTGGGTCAGCACTGGAAGTTCCTCCATCAGCGCACTTTGGTGCAGGAACTGGACAGATCTGGCTTGACAATGTGACCTGTTCAGGAAATGAAAGTTCTCTAACTGAGTGTCAACACAGTAGATTTGGATCAAACACATGTGAACATGGTCATGATGCTGCTGTCATCTGTTCAGGTGAGATATGCTTTGGAGGATCTGATGAATATTAAACGATGTGAAAACAACCTTTTTAGACCTCTGTCTTCCACTTATTGGTGTGTTTTATAATGAAGTTCAGTGTGAGCAGCCAAACTGACCTGTGCAATAACCACACTGTGGAGTATTTGAGTGGTGAAATGTTTGCATCTTTCTCTATAAACGCAGCTCAGATCCAGAGAAAAGTAAAGCCATTTTTAAAGAACGCACAATGTTACAGATATCATTTTAACCTTATTAAAGGAAAGTTTTAATATTTTCAAATGCACATTTATGAGAGTGACGTGGAATATATCGTCATGAGGTGTGTGTGTGTGTGTGTGTGTGTGTGTGTGTTTATGAGATACCACATTCCTAAAATATTTAATAAGCTCTGCAACTTGAACTGTTCTCACTTCTTTCCAGATCTTGTATTTTACACACAGTCTAGTGCTTCAACTTTCTTATTGTGGATTTTCTGCAGTCATAGCAAACTCTCTTCTGCCTCGAATTATGGAGTTGAATGTTTTCTGGGTCTGATGCAAATCCTTTGGACTTCTTCTAGAGTTTTTTTTGTTTGTTTGTTTGTTTGTTTGTTTGTTTGCTTGTTTGTTTGCTTGTTTAGCGTGAAGCTGTTTTGATTGTCACTATTACATGCCTCAGTTTATTTTTTTTTTTTTTTTAAATTGCTTTATTTCAATATCAAAATCCACAATTACAAATACACATAATATAAACACCATGCACAAATTAGTCACATATTGTTTTACATTTTACAATGATAAAAACTCCCACGGCAAGTCGTTACATAGTTTCATATCTCTAGTTTTCCTCGTCCTCAGGTCCGCTACAATATTTTTACATACTACGGAACTACTTATCATTTTTGTTCTATAACCCCTTTAGCCCTTGTTTTCTATATGTGTACATTTATAATGCACATCACCAACCAAAACAATCTTCTTTTATTTTCACTCATCTTTCTTTAAACAAACCATATCTTACTGCTTTTGTATTATTTTCAATATCAAATCCGAGTTTATCCATCTTCTGTCTTATTTCAACCGTCCTGTAACATGATATCAACAGATGATCAAGAGTTTCGTCCTCATCACAGTTCTCCATAGGGCATTTCTTTGTAGTAATGAAGCAACTCCACAGAACCACAGCTCTTACTGGGAGGCGTCCGACAGAGATAAGCCACACTGTATCTCTCATGTTCTCGGATATTACTTTGTCATATATGTTTTTAACTATTTTCTGATTTTCTTCTTTTTCAGGAAACTTATATTGTATCATACCTTCGTTTTTTTTTTCAGATTGATTTTATTATATATTTATTTTGAATTTAATTCAATTCAATTCAATTTTATTTATATAGCGCGTAAATCACAACAAAAGTCGCCTCAAGGCGCTTTATATTGTACAACAGATAGCACAATAATAAATACAGAGAAAAGCCCAACAATCATATGACCCCTATGAGCAAGCACTTTGGCGACAGTGGGAAGGAAAACTCCCTTTTAACAGGAAGAAACCTCCGGCAGAACCAGGCTCAGGGGAGGCGGCCATCTGCTGCAACCGGTTGAGGTGAAAGAAGGAAAACAGGATGAAAGACATGCTGTGGAAGAGAGACAGAGATTAATAACAGATATGATTCGATGCAGAGAGGTCTATTAACACATAGTGAGTGAGAAAGGTGACTGGAAAGGAAAAACTCAATGCATCATGGGAATCCCGGCAGCCTACGTCTATTGCAGCATAACTAAGGGAGGATTCAGGGTCACCTGGTCCAGCCCTAACTATATGCTTTAGAAAAAAGGAAAGTTTTAAGCTTTTAAGTTTTAATTTAATTGTAAAAGATTTAAACCACATAGTTTCCACTGATCTACAAAATCCCGAACACAAGTTTAAAGTATGGCACTCCCGTTCGGGCTCTCCCTTTCATTTTTTCCCACAAGGATTTCTTCCCTTGGATCCAGTGGGTGATTCGCTCTAATGCGCTATATACATTTTCAAAAAGGAATCATCAAAATGATGCCAAGACCTGGCGCCCTAATCCTCCATTTTCTTTTCCTTTGTACATTAATTTCCTCTGCGTTACTTAGCGGTTTGTCCCCAAATCAATTTAGTACATAATTTACTTCCTCAGTTTACCGTTCTGCTGTATCTGGGTTCTATGGCTGGACACTGAAAGCATTCTGTGTTCTGTCCCGTTTATATCTCCTCTGTGTTGTGTTTTCAGATGTGTCTATTCTTTTAACTGGATCTGGATCAACTCAATGTTCTGGCAGAGTTGAAGTTTATCACAATAACAGCTGGGGAACAGTCTGTGATGATGGCTGGGACTTAAGTGATGCTGAGGTGGTTTGCAGACAGATAAACTGTGGATCAGCACTGGAAATTCCTCCATCAGCTCACTTTGGTGCAGGAACTGGACAGATTTGGCTTGACAATGTGACCTGTTCAGGAAATGAAAGTTCTCTAACTGAGTGTCAACACAATGGATTTGGATCAAACAGATGTGAGCATAGTCAGAATGCTGCTGTCATCTGTTCAGGTGAGAAAACTGTTAGATTTACATGATATTGAAAGTTAGTCTGCTCTTTTGTGCCTTCCACTAAGTCCTTGTTATGTGAGGATGTGTGATAATATTTTTCATGTTCTTTCCCTTTTAGATCTGATCAGATTAGCTGGGTCTGGATCTTCTCGATGCGCTGGCAGAGTTGAAATCTTTCACAATAACATCTGGGGAACAGTCTCTGATTGGTACTGGAACTTGAATGATGCTGAGGTGGTTTGCAGACAGTTAAACTGTGGGTCGGCACTAGAAGCTACTCAATCATCTAAATTTGGTGCAGGAACTGGACAGGTCTGGCTCACTGATGTGACCTGTTCAGGAAATGAAAGTTCTCTTACTGAATGTCAACACACTGGATGGGGAAACTACTATTACTACAACTATTACAACTACTACTACTACTACAACTACTATGGACATTCTTATGATGTTGGTGTCATCTGTTCAGGTGCCAAAACCTTTTGATATGGAACAAATTTCATTTCAGTGTTTTTTAAGTGTTATGCATCTGTATTTTCTTTAAGGGATGTATATTGAACTGTGGCTTGTGTTATGTGTTTTACATTAAAAGGTGAGATCAGATTGGCTGGATCTGGATCAACTCGATGTTCTGGCAGAGTTGAAGTTTATCACAATAACAGCTGGGGGACAGTCTGTGATGATGGCTGGGACTTAAGTGATGCTGAGGTGGTTTGCAGACAGATAAACTGTGGGTCAGCACTGGAAATTCCTCCATCAGCTCACTTTGGTGCAGGAACTGGACAGATTTGGCTTGACCATGTGACCTGTTCAGGAAATGAAAGTTCTCTAACTGAGTGTCAGCACAGTGGATTTGGATCAAACACATGTGAACATGATCATGATGCTGCTGTCATCTGTTCAGGTGAGAAAAATGCTAGAAAGAGATGATATTGCAAGTTAAGATGCATGTAATCTTATTTTTGACGTAAGGACAAATGTAAAAGTTTTCATTGTTCTTTGCCTTTAGATCTGATCAGATTAGCTGGATCTGGATCATCTCGATGCTCTGGAAGAGTTGAAATCTTGTACAATAACATCTGGGGAACAGTCTCTGATTTTAACTGGGACTTAAATAATGCTGAGGTGGTTTGCAGACAGATAAACTGTGGGTCGGCACTACAAGCTCCTCGATCAGCTTACTTTGGTCCAGGAACTGGACAGATCTGGCTCAGTGGTGTGAGCTGTTCAGGAAATGAAAGTTCTCTAACTGAGTGTCAACACTCTGAATGGGGAAACTACTTCTACTACTATAACAACAATTTTACTACAACTACTTTGGACATTATTCTGGCGCCGGTGTCATCTGTTCAGGTCAGAAAACTGTTCGATATGGAACAAACTGCATGCTAATGTGTTATAGTGTGATATGTATCCTATTTTCTTTAAGGGACCGATATTAAAATATAGTTTATGTTATATGTTTTTCATTAAAAGGTCCAATCAGATTGGCTGGACCTGGATCAACTCGATGCTCTGGCAGAGTTGAAGTTTATCACAATAACATCTGGGGAACAGTCTGTGATGATGGCTGGGACTTAAATGATGCTGAGGTGGTTTGCAGACAGTTAAACTGTGGGTCTGCACTGGAAGTTCCTCCATCAGCTCACTTTGGTGCAGGAACTGGACAGATCTGGCTTGACAATGTGACCTGTTCAGGAAATGAAAGTTCTCTAACTGAGTGTCAACACAGTAGATTTGGATCAAACACATGTGAACATGGTCATGATGCTGCTGTCATCTGTTCAGGTGAGATATGCTTTGGAGGATCTGATGAATATTAAACGATGTGAAAACAACCTTTTTTTAGACCTCTGTCTTCCACTTATTGGTGTGTTTTATAATGAAGTTCAGTGTGAGCAGCCAAACTGACCTGTGCAATAACCACACTGTGGAGTATTTGAGTGGTGAAATGTTTGCATCTTTCTCTATAAACGCAGCTCAGATCCAGAGAAAAGTAAAGCCATTTTTAAAGAACGCACAATGTTACAGATATCATTTTAACCTTATTAAAGGAAAGTTTTAATATTTTCAAATGCACATTTATGAGAGTGACGTGGAATATATCGTCATGAGGTGTGTGTGTGTGTGTATGTGTGTGTGTGTGTTTATGAGATACCACATTCCTAAAATATTTAATAAGCTCTGCAACTTGAACTGTTCTCACTTCTTTCCAGATCTTGTATTTTACACACAGTCTAGTGCTTCAACTTTCTTATTGTGGATTTTCTGCAGTCATAGCAAACTCTCTTCTGCCTCGAATTATGGAGTTGAATGTTTTTCTGGGTCTGATGCAAATCCTTTGGACTTCTTCTAGAGTTTTTTTGTTTGTTTGTTTGTTTGTTTGCTTGTTTGTTTGCTTGTTTAGCGTGAAGCTGTTTTGATTGTCACTATTACATGCCTCAGTTTATTTTTTTATTTTTTTTAAATTGCTTTATTTCAATATCAAAATCCACAATTACAAATACACATAATATAAACACCATGCACAAATTAGTCACATATTGTTTTACATTTTACAATGATAAAAACTCCCACGGCAAGTCGTTACATAGTTTCATATCTCTAGTTTTCCTCGTCCTCAGGTCCGCTACAATATTTTTACATACTACGGAACTACTTATCATTTTTTGTTCTATAACCCCTTTAGCCCTTGTTTTCTATATGTGTACATTTATAATGCACATCACCAACCAAAACAATCTTCTTTTATTTTCACTCATCTTTCTTTAAACAAACCATATCTTACTGCTTTTGTATTATTTTCAATATCAAATCCGAGTTTATCCATCTTCTGTCTTATTTCAACCGTCCTGTAACATGATATCAACAGATGATCAAGAGTTTCGTCCTCATCACAGTTCTCCATAGGGCATTTCTTTGTAGTAATGAAGCAACTCCACAGAACCACAGCTCTTACTGGGAGCGTCCGACAGAGATAAGCCACACTGTATCTCTCATGTTCTCGGATATTACTTTGTCATATATGTTTTTAACTATTTTCTGATTTTCTTCTTTTCAGGAAACTTATATTGTATCATACCTTCGTTTTTTTTTCAGATTGATTTTATTATATATTTATTTTGAATTTAATTCAATTCAATTCAATTTTATTTATATAGCGCCAAATCACAACAAAAGTCGCCTCAAGGCGCTTTATATTGTACAGCAGATAGCACAATAATAAATACAGAGAAAAGCCCAACAATCATATGACCCCTATGAGCAAGCACTTTGGCGACAGTGGGAAGGAAAAACTCCCTTTTAACAGGAAGAAACCTCCGGCAGAACCAGGCTCAGGGAGGCGGCCATCTGCTGCAAACGGTTGAGGTGAAAGAAGGAAAACAGGATGAAAGACATGCTGTGGAAGAGAGACAGAGATTAATAACAGATATGATTCGATGCAGAGAGGTCTATTAACACATAGTGAGTGAGAAAGGTGACTGGAAAGGAAAAACTCAATGCATCATGGGAATCCCCGGCAGCTCACGTCTATTGCAGCATAACTAAGGGAGGATTCAGGGTCACCTGGTCCAGCCCTAACTATATGCTTTAGAAAAAGGAAAGTTTTAAGCTTTTAAGTTTTAATTTAATTGTAAAAGATTTAAACCACATAGTTTCCACTGATCTACAAAATCCCGAACACAAGTTTAAAGTATGGCACTCCCGTTCGGGCTCTCCCTTTCATTTTTCCCACAAGGATTTCTTCCTTGGATCCAGTGGGTGATTCGCTCTAATGCGCTATATACATTTTTCAAAAAGGAATCATCAAAATGATGCCAAGACCTGGCGCTCCTAATCCTCCATTTTCTTTTCCTTTGTACATTAATTTCCTCTGCGTTACTTAGCGGTTTGTCCCCAAATCAATTTAGTACATAATTTACTTCCTCAGTTTACCGTTCTGCTGTATCTGGGTTCTATGGCTGGACACTGAAAGCATTCTGTGTTCTGTCCCGTTTATATCTCCTCTGTGTTGTGTTTTCAGATGTGTCTATTCTTTTAACTGGATCTGGATCAACTCAATGTTCTGGCAGAGTTGAAGTTTATCACAATAACAGCTGGGGAACAGTCTGTGATGATGGCTGGGACTTAAGTGATGCTGAGGTGGTTTGCAGACAGATAAACTGTGGATCAGCACTGGAAATTCCTCCATCAGCTCACTTTGGTGCAGGAACTGGACAGATTTGGCTTGACAATGTGACCTGTTCAGGAAATGAAAGTTCTCTAACTGAGTGTCAACACAATGGATTTGGATCAAACAGATGTGAGCATAGTCAGAATGCTGCTGTCATCTGTTCAGGTGAGAAAAACTGTTAGATTTACATGATATTGAAAGTTAGTCTGCTCTTTTGTGCCTTCCACTAAGTCCTTGTTATGTGAGGATGTGTGATAATATTTTTCATGTTCTTTCCTTTTAGATCTGATCAGATTAGCTGGGTCTGGATCTTCTCGATGCGCTGGCAGAGTTGAAATCTTTCACAATAACATCTGGGGAACAGTCTCTGATTGGTACTGGAACTTGAATGATGCTGAGGTGGTTTGCAGACAGTTAAACTGTGGGTCGGCACTAGAAGCTACTCAATCATCTAAATTTGGTGCAGGAACTGGACAGGTCTGGCTCACTGATGTGACCTGTTCAGGAAATGAAAGTTCTCTTACTGAATGTCAACACACTGGATGGGGAAACTACTATTACTACAACTATTACAACTACTACTACTACTACAACTACTATGGACATTCTTATGATGTTGGTGTCATCTGTTCAGGTGCCAAAACCTTTTGATATGGAACAAATTTCATTTCAGTGTTTTTTTAAGTGTTATGCATCTGTATTTTCTTTAAGGGATGTATATTGAACTGTGGCTTGTGTTATGTGTTTTACATTAAAAGGTGAGATCAGATTGGCTGGATCTGGATCAACTCGATGTTCTGGCAGAGTTGAAGTTTATCACAATAACAGCTGGGGACAGTCTGTGATGATGGCTGGGACTTAAGTGATGCTGAGGTGGTTTGCAGACAGATAAACTGTGGGTCAGCACTGGAAATTCCTCCATCAGCTCACTTTGGTGCAGGAACTGGACAGATTTGGCTTGACCATGTGACCTGTTCAGGAAATGAAAGTTCTCTAACTGAGTGTCAGCACAGTGGATTTGGATCAAACACATGTGAACATGATCATGATGCTGCTGTCATCTGTTCAGGTGAGAAAAATGCTAGAAAGAGATGATATTGCAAGTTAAGATGCATGTAATCTTATTTTTGACGTAAGGACAAATGTAAAAGTTTTCATTGTTCTTTGCCTTTAGATCTGATCAGATTAGCTGGATCTGGATCATCTCGATGCTCTGGAAGAGTTGAAATCTTGTACAATAACATCTGGGGAACAGTCTCTGATTTTAACTGGGACTTAAATAATGCTGAGGTGGTTTGCAGACAGATAAACTGTGGGTCGGCACTACAAGCTCCTCGATCAGCTTACTTTGGTCCAGGAACTGGACAGATCTGGCTCAGTGGTGTGAGCTGTTCAGGAAATGAAAGTTCTCTAACTGAGTGTCAACACTCTGAATGGGGAAACTACTTCTACTACTATAACAACAATTTTACTACAACTACTTTGGACATTATTCTGGCGCGGTGTCATCTGTTCAGGTCAGAAAACTGTTCGATATGGAACAAACTGCATGCTAATGTGTTATAGTGTGATATGTATCCTATTTTCTTTAAGGGACCGATATTAAAATATAGTTTATGTTATATGTTTTTCATTAAAAGGTCCAATCAGATTGGCTGGACCTGGATCAACTCGATGCTCTGGCAGAGTTGAAGTTTATCACAATAACATCTGGGGAACAGTCTGTGATGATGGCTGGGACTTAAATGATGCTGAGGTGGTTTGCAGACAGTTAAACTGTGGGTCTGCACTGGAAGTCCCTCCATCAGCTCACTTTGGTGCAGGAACTGGACAGATCTGGCTTGACAATGTGACCTGTTCAGGAAATGAAAGTTCTCTAACTGAGTGTCAACACAGTAGATTTGGATCAAACACATGTGAACATGGTCATGATGCTGCTGTCATCTGTTCAGGTGAGATATGCTTTGGAGGATCTGATGAATATTAAACGATGTGAAAACAACCTTTTTTAGACCTCTGTCTTCCACTTATTGGTGTGTTTTATAATGAAGTTCAGTGTGAGCAGCCAAACTGACCTGTGCAATAACCACACTGTGGAGTATTTGAGTGGTGAAATGTTTGCATCTTTCTCTATAAACGCAGCTCAGATCCAGAGAAAAGTAAAGCCATTTTTAAAGAACGCACAATGTTACAGATATCATTTTAACCTTATTAAAGGAAAGTTTTAATATTTTCAAATGCACATTTATGAGAGTGACGTGGAATATATCGTCATGAGGTGTGTGTGTGTGTGTGTGTGTGTGTGTGTGTTTATGAGATACCACATTCTAAAATATTTAATAAGCTCTGCAACTTGAACTGTTCTCACTTCTTTCCAGATCTTGTATTTTACACACAGTCTAGTGCTTCAACTTTCTTATTGTGGATTTTCTGCAGTCATAGCAAACTCTCTTCTGCCTCGAATTATGGAGTTGAATGTTTTCTGGGTCTGATGCAAATCCTTTGGACTTCTTCTAGAGTTTTTTGTTTGTTTGTTTGTTTGTTTGCTTGTTTGTTTGCTTGTTTAGCGTGAAGCTGTTTTGATTGTCACTATTACATGCCTCAGTTTATTTTTATTTTTTTAAATTGCTTTATTTCAATATCAAAATCCACAATTACAAATACACATAATATAAACACCATGCACAAATTAGTCACATATTGTTTTACATTTTACAATGATAAAAACTCCCACGGCAAGTCGTTACATAGTTTCATATCTCTAGTTTTCCTCGTCCTCAGGTCCGCTACAATATTTTTACATACTACGGAACTACTTATCATTTTTTGTTCTATAACCCCTTTAGCCCTTGTTTTCTATATGTGTACATTTATAATGCACATCACCAACCAAAACAATCTTCTTTTATTTTCACTCATCTTTCTTTAAACAAACCATATCTTACTGCTTTTGTATTATTTTCAATATCAAACCGAGTTTATCCATCTTCTGTCTTATTTCAACCGTCCTGTAACATGATATCAACAGATGATCAAGAGTTTCGTCCTCATCACAGTTCTCCATAGGGCATTTCTTTGTAGTAATGAAGCAACTCCACAGAACCACAGCTCTTACTGGGAGACGTCCGACAGAGATAAGCCACACTGTATCTCTCATGTTCTCGGATATTACTTTGTCATATATGTTTTTAACTATTTTCTGATTTTCTTCTTTTTCAGGAAACTTATATTGTATCATACCTTCGTTTTTTTTTTCAGATTGATTTTATTATATATTTATTTTGAATTTAATTCAATTCAATTCAATTTTATTTATATAGCGCCAAATCACAACAAAAGTCGCCTCAAGGCGCTTTATATTGTACAGCAGATAGCACAATAATAAATACAGAGAAAAGCCCAACAATCATATGACCCCCTATGAGCAAGCACTTTGGCGACAGTGGGAAGGAAAAACTCCCTTTTAACAGGAAGAAACCTCCGGCAGAACCAGGCTCAGGGAGGGGCGGCCATCTGCTGCAACCGGTTGAGGTGAAAGAAGGAAAACAGGATGAAAGACATGCTGTGGAAGAGAGACAGAGATTAATAACAGATATGATTCGATGCAGAGAGGTCTATTAACACATAGTGAGTGAGAAAGGTGACTGGAAAGGAAAAACTCAATGCATCATGGGAATCCCCGGCAGCCTACGTCTATTGCAGCATAACTAAGGGAGGATTCAGGGTCACCTGGTCCAGCCCTAACTATATGCTTTAGAAAAAAGGAAAGTTTTAAGCTTTTAAGTTTTAATTTAATTGTAAAAGATTTAAACCACATAGTTTCCACTGATCTACAAAATCCCCGAACACAAGTTTAAAGTATGGCACTCCCGTTCGGGCTCTCCCTTTCATTTTTTCCCACAAGGATTTCTTCCCTTGGATCCAGTGGGTGATTCGCTCTAATGCGCTATATACATTTTTCAAAAAGGGAATCATCAAAATGATGCCAAGACCTGGCGCTCCTAATCCTCCATTTTCTTTTCCTTTGTACATTAATTTCCTCTGCGTTACTTCGCGGTTTGTCCCCCAAATCAATTTAGTACATAATTTACTTCCTCAGTTTACCGTTCTGCTGTATCTGGGTTCTATGGCTGGACACTGAAAGCATTCTGTGTTCTGTCCCGTTTATATCTCCTCTGTGTTGTGTTTTCAGATGTGTCTATTCTTTTAACTGGATCTGGATCAACTCAATGTTCTGGCAGAGTTGAAGTTTATCACAATAACAGCTGGGGAACAGTCTGTGATGATGGCTGGGACTTAAGTGATGCTGAGGTGGTTTGCAGACAGATAAACTGTGGATCAGCACTGGAAATTCCTCCATCAGCTCACTTTGGTGCAGGAACTGGACAGATTTGGCTTGACAATGTGACCTGTTCAGGAAATGAAAGTTCTCTAACTGAGTGTCAACACAATGGATTTGGATCAAACAGATGTGAGCATAGTCAGAATGCTGCTGTCATCTGTTCAGGTGAGAAAACTGTTAGATTTACATGATATTGAAAGTTAGTCTGCTCTTTTGTGCCTTCCACTAAGTCCTTGTTATGTGAGGATGTGTGATAATATTTTTCATGTTCTTTCCCTTTTAGATCTGATCAGATTAGCTGGGTCTGGATCTTCTCGATGCGCTGGCAGAGTTGAAATCTTTCACAATAACATCTGGGGAACAGTCTCTGATTGGTACTGGAACTTGAATGATGCTGAGGTGGTTTGCAGACAGTTAAACTGTGGGTCGGCACTAGAAGCTACTCAATCATCTAAATTTGGTGCAGGAACTGGACAGGTCTGGCTCACTGATGTGACCTGTTCAGGAAATGAAAGTTCTCTTACTGAATGTCAACACACTGGATGGGGAAACTACTATTACTACAACTATTACAACTACTACTACTACTACAACTACTATGGACATTCTTATGATGTTGGTGTCATCTGTTCAGGTGCCAAAACCTTTTGATATGGAACAAATTTCATTTCAGTGTTTTTTAAGTGTTATGCATCTGTATTTTCTTTAAGGGATGTATATTGAACTGTGGCTTGTGTTATGTGTTTTACATTAAAAGGTGAGATCAGATTGGCTGGATCTGGATCAACTCGATGTTCTGGCAGAGTTGAAGTTTATCACAATAACAGCTGGGGACAGTCTGTGATGATGGCTGGGACTTAAGTGATGCTGAGGTGGTTTGCAGACAGATAAACTGTGGGTCAGCACTGGAAATTCCTCCATCAGCTCACTTTGGTGCAGGAACTGGACAGATTTGGCTTGACCATGTGACCTGTTCAGGAAATGAAAGTTCTCTAACTGAGTGTCAGCACAGTGGATTTGGATCAAACACATGTGAACATGATCATGATGCTGCTGTCATCTGTTCAGGTGAGAAAAATGCTAGAAAGAGATGATATTGCAAGTTAAGATGCATGTAATCTTATTTTTGACGTAAGGACAAATGTAAAAGTTTTCATTGTTCTTTGCCTTTAGATCTGATCAGATTAGCTGGATCTGGATCATCTCGATGCTCTGGAAGAGTTGAAATCTTGTACAATAACATCTGGGAACAGTCTCTGATTTTAACTGGGACTTAAATAATGCTGAGGTGGTTTGCAGACAGATAAACTGTGGGTCGGCACTACAAGCTCCTCGATCAGCTTACTTTGGTCCAGGAACTGGACAGATCTGGCTCAGTGGTGTGAGCTGTTCAGGAAATGAAAGTTCTCTAACTGAGTGTCAACACTCTGAATGGGGAAACTACTTCTACTACTATAACAACAATTTTTACTACAACTACTTTGGACATTATTCTGACGCCGGTGTCATCTGTTCAGGTCAGAAAACTGTTCGATATGGAACAAACTGCATGCTAATGTGTTATAGTGTGATATGTATCCTATTTTCTTTAAGGGACCGATATTAAAATATAGTTTATGTTATATGTTTTTCATTAAAAGGTCCAATCAGATTGGCTGGACCTGGATCAACTCGATGCTCTGGCAGAGTTGAAGTTTATCACAATAACATCTGGGGAACAGTCTGTGATGATGGCTGGGACTTAAATGATGCTGAGGTGGTTTGCAGACAGTTAAACTGTGGGTCTGCACTGGAAGTCCCTCCATCAGCTCACTTTGGTGCAGGAACTGGACAGATCTGGCTTGACAATGTGACCTGTTCAGGAAATGAAAGTTCTCTAACTGAGTGTCAACACAGTAGATTTGGATCAAACACATGTGAACATGGTCATGATGCTGCTGTCATCTGTTCAGGTGAGATATGCTTTGGAGGATCTGATGAATATTAAACGATGTGAAAACAACCTTTTTTAGACCTCTGTCTTCCACTTATTGGTGTGTTTTATAATGAAGTTCAGTGTGAGCAGCCAAACTGACCTGTGCAATAACCACACTGTGGAGTATTTGAGTGGTGAAATGTTTGCATCTTTCTCTATAAACGCAGCTCAGATCCAGAGAAAAGTAAAGCCATTTTCAAAGAACGCACAATGTTACAGATATCATTTTAACCTTATTAAAGGAAAGTTTTAATATTTTCAAATGCACATTTATGAGAGTGACGTGGAATATATCGTCATAAGGTGTGTATGTGTGTGTTTATGAGATACCACATTCCTAAAATATTTAATAAGCTCTGCAACTTGAACTGTTCTCACTTCTTTCCAGATCTTGTATTTTACACACAGTCTAGTGCTTCAACTTTCTTATTGTGGATTTTCTGCAGTCATAGCAAACTCTCTTCTGCCTCGAATTATGGAGTTGAATGTTTTTCTGGGTCTGATGCAAATCCTTTGGACTTCTTCTAGAGTTTTTTTGTTTGTTTGTTTGTTTGTTTGCTTGTTTGTTTGCTTGTTTAGCGTGAAGCTGTTTTGATTGTCACTATTACATGCCTCAGTTTATTTTTTTTTTTTTTTTTTAAATTGCTTTATTTCAATATCAAAATCCACAATTACAAATACACATAATATAAACACCATGCACAAATTAGTCACATATTGTTTTACATTTTACAATGATAAAAACTCCCACGGCAAGTCGTTACATAGTTTCATATCTCTAGTTTTCCTCGTCCTCAGGTCCGCTACAATATTTTTACATACTACGGAACTACTTATCATTTTTGTTCTATAACCCCTTTAGCCCTTGTTTTCTATATGTGTACATTTATAATGCACATCACCAACCAAAACAATCTTCTTTTATTTCACTCATCTTTCTTTAAACAAACCATATCTTACTGCTTTTGTATTATTTTCAATATCAAATCCGAGTTTATCCATCTTCTGTCTTATTTCAACCGTCCTGTAACATGATATCAACAGATGATCAAGAGTTTCGTCCTCATCACAGTTCTCCATAGGGCATTTCTTTGTAGTAATGAAGCAACTCCACAGAACCACAGCTCTTACTGGGAGGCGTCCGACAGAGATAAGCCACACTGTATCTCTCATGTTCTCGGATATTACTTTGTCATATATGTTTTTAACTATTTTCTGATTTTCTTCTTTTCAGGAAACTTATATTGTATCATACCTTCGTTTTTTTTTTCAGATTGATTTTATTATATATTTATTTTGAATTTAATTCAATTCAATTCAATTTTATTTATATAGCGCCAAATCACAACAAAAGTCGCCTCAAAGGCGCTTTATATTATTACAGCAGATAGCACAATAATAAATACAGAGAAAAGCCCAACAATCATATGACCCCCTATGAGCAAGCACTTTGGCGACAGTGGGAAGGAAAAACTCCCTTTAACAGGAAGAAACCTCCGGCAGAACCAGGCTCAGGGAGGCGGCCATCTGCTGCGACCGGTTGAGGTGAAAGAAGGAAAACAGGATGAAAGACATGCTGTGGAAAGAGACAGAGATTAATAACAGATATGATTCGATGCAGAGAGGTCTATTAACACATAGTGAGTGAGAAAGGTGACTGGAAAGGAAAACTCAATGCATCATGGGAATCCCCGGCAGCCTACGTCTATTGCAGCATAACTAAGGGAGGATTCAGGGTCACCTGGTCCAGCCCTAACTATATGCTTTAGAAAAAGGAAAGTTTTAAGCTTTTAAGTTTTAATTTAATTGTAAAGATTTAAACCACATAGTTTCCACTGATCTACAAAATCCCCGAACACAAGTTTAAAGTATGGCACTCCCGTTCGGGCTCTCCCTTTCATTTTTTCCCACAAGGATTTCTTCCCTTGGATCCAGTGGGTGATTCGCTCTAATGCGCTATATACATTTTTCAAAAGGGAATCATCAAAATGATGCCAAGACCTGGCGCCCTAATCCTCCATTTTCTTTTCCTTTGTACATTAATTTCCTCTGCGTTACTTGCGGTTTGTCCCCAAATCAATTTAGTACATAATTTACTTCCTCAGTTTACCGTTCTGCTGTATCTGGGTTCTATGGCTGGACACTGAAAGCATTCTGTGTTCTGTCCCGTTCATATCTCCTCTGTGTTGTGTTTTCAGATGTGTCTATTCTTTTAACTGGATCTGGATCAACTCAATGTTCTGGCAGAGTTGAAGTTTATCACAATAACAGCTGGGGAACAGTCTGTGATGATGGCTGGGACTTAAATGATGCTGAGGTGGTTTGCAGACAGATAAACTGTGGGTCTGCACTGGAAGTTCCTCCATCAGCTGACTTTGGTGCAGGAACTGGACAGATTTGGCTTGACAATGTGACCTGTTCAGGAAATGAAAGTTCTCTAACTGAGTGTCAACACAATGGATTTGGATCAAACAGATGTGAGCATAGTCAGAATGCTGCTGTCATCTGTTCAGGTGAGAAAACTGTTAGATTTACATGATATTGAAAGTTAGTCTGCTCTTTTGTGCCTTCCACTAAGTCCTTGTTATGTGAGGATGTGTGATAATATTTTTCATGTTCTTTCCTTTTAGATCTGATCAGATTAGCTGGGTCTGGATCTTCTCGATGCGCTGGCAGAGTTGAAATCTTTCACAATAACATCTGGGGAACAGTCTCTGATTGGTACTGGAACTTGAATGATGCTGAGGTGGTTTGCAGACAGTTAAACTGTGGGTCGGCACTAGAAGCTACTCAATCATCTAAATTTGGTGCAGGAACTGGACAGGTCTGGCTCACTGATGTGACCTGTTCAGGAAATGAAAGTTCTCTTACTGAATGTCAACACACTGGATGGGGAAACTACTATTACTACAACTATTACAACCTACTACTACTACTACAACTACTATGGACATTCTTATGATGTTGGTGTCATCTGTTCAGGTGCCAAAACCTTTTGATATGGAACAAATTTCATTTCAGTGTTTTTTAAGTGTTATGCATCTGTATTTTCTTTAAGGGATGTATATTGAACTGTGGCTTGTGTTATGTGTTTTACATTAAAAGGTGAGATCAGATTGGCTGGATCTGGATCAACTCGATGTTCTGGCAGAGTTGAAGTTTATCACAATAACAGCTGGGGACAGTCTGTGATGATGGCTGGGACTTAAGTGATGCTGAGGTGGTTTGCAGACAGATAAACTGTGGGTCAGCACTGGAAATTCCTCCATCAGCTCACTTTGGTGCAGGAACTGGACAGATTTGGCTTGACCATGTGACCTGTTCAGGAAATGAAAGTTCTCTAACTGAGTGTCAGCACAGTGGATTTGGATCAAACACATGTGAACATGATCATGATGCTGCTGTCATCTGTTCAGGTGAGAAAAATGCTAGAAAGAGATGATATTGCAAGTTAAGATGCATGTAATCTTATTTTTGACGTAAGGACAAATGTAAAAGTTTTCATTGTTCTTTGCCTTTAGATCTGATCAGATTAGCTGGATCTGGATCATCTCGATGCTCTGGAAGAGTTGAAATCTTGTACAATAACATCTGGGGAACAGTCTCTGATTTTAACTGGGACTTAAATAATGCTGAGGTGGTTTGCAGACAGATAAACTGTGGGTCGGCACTACAAGCTCCTCGATCAGCTTACTTTGGTCCAGGAACTGGACAGATCTGGCTCAGTGGTGTGAGCTGTTCAGGAAATGAAAGTTCTCTAACTGAGTGTCAACACTCTGAATGGGGAAACTACTTCTACTACTATAACAACAATTTTACTACAACTACTTTGGACATTATTCTGGACGCGGTGTCATCTGTTCAGGTCAGAAAACTGTTCGATATGGAACAAACTGCATGCTAATGTGTTATAGTGTGATATGTATCCTATTTTCTTTAAGGGACCGATATTAAAATATAGTTTATGTTATATGTTTTTTCATTAAAAGGTCCAATCAGATTGGCTGGACCTGGATCAACTTCGATGCTCTGGCAGAGTTGAAGTTTATCACAATAACATCTGGGGAACAGTCTGTGATGATGGCTGGGACTTAAATGATGCTGAGGTGGTTTGCAGACAGTTAAACTGTGGGTCTGCACTGGAAGTCCCTCCATCAGCTGACTTTGGTGCAGGAACTGGACAGATCTGGCTTGACAATGTGACCTGTTCAGGAAATGAAAGTTCTCTAACTGAGTGTCAACACAGTAGATTTGGATCAAACACATGTGAACATGGTCATGATGCTGCTGTCATCTGTTCAGGTGAGATATGCTTTGGAGGATCTGATGAATATTAAAGCGATGTGAAAACAACCTTTTTAGACCTCTGTCTTCCACTTATTGGTGTGTTTTATAATGAAGTTCAGTGTGAGCAGCCAAACTGACCTGTGCAATAACCACACTGTGGAGTATTTGAGTGGTGAAATGTTTGCATCTTTCTCTATAAACGCAGCTCAGATCCAGAGAAAAGTAAAGCCATTTTTAAAGAACGCACAATGTTACAGATATCATTTTAACCTTATTAAAGGAAAGTTTTAATATTTTCAAATGCACATTTATGAGAGTGACGTGGAATATATCGTCATAAGGTGTGTGTGTGTGTATGTGTGTGTGTGTGTGTTTATGAGATACCACATTCCTAAAATATTTAATAAGCTCTGCAACTTGAACTGTTCTCACTTCTTTCCAGATCTTGTATTTTACACACAGTCTAGTGCTTCAACTTTCTTATTGTGGATTTTCTGCAGTCATAGCAAACTCTCTTCTGCCTCGAATTATGGAGTTGAATGTTTTTCTGGGTCGGAAGCAAATCCTTTGGACTTCTTCTAGAGTTTGTTTGTTTGTTTGTTTAGCATGAAGCTATTTTGATTGTCACTATTACATGCCTCAGTTTACCGTTCTGCTGTATCTGGGTTCTATGGCTGGACACTGAAAGCATTCTGTTCTGTCCCGTTCATATCTCCTCTGTGTTGTGTTTTCAGATGTGTCTATTCTTTTAACTGGATCTGGATCAACTCAATGTTCTGGCAGAGTTGAAGTTTATCACAGTAACATCTGGGGAACAGTCTGTGATGATGGCTGGGACTTAAATGATGCTGAGGTGGTTTGCAGACAGATAAACTGTGGGTCTGCACTGGAAGTTCCTCCATCAGCTCACTTTGGTGCAGAAACTGGACAGATTTGGCTTGACAATGTGACCTGTTCAGGAAATGAAAGTTCTCTAACTGAGTGTCAACACAATGGATTTGGATCAAACAGATGTGAGCATAGTCAGAATGCTGCTGTCATCTGTTCAGGTGAGAAAACTGTTAGATTTACATGATATTGAAAGTTAGTCTGCTCTTTTGTGCCTTCCACTAAGTCCTTGTTATGTGAGGATGTGTGATAATATTTTTCATGTTCTTTCCCTTTTAGATCTGATCAGATTAGCTGGGTCTGGATCTTCTCGATGCTCTGGCAGAGTTGAAATCTTTCACAATAACATCTGGGGAACAGTCTCTGATTGGTACTGGAATTTGAATGATGCTGAGGTGGTTTGCAGACAGTTAAACTGTGGGTCGGCACTAGAAGCTACTCAATCATCTAAATTTGGTGCAGGAACTGGACAGGTCTGGCTCACTGATGTGACCTGTTCAGGAAATGAAAGTTCTCTTACTGAATGTCAACACACTGGATGGGGAAACTACTATTACTACAACTATTACAACTACTACTACTACTACTACTACTATGGACATTCTTATGACGTTGGTGTCATCTGTTCAGGTGCCAAAACTTTTTGATATGGAACAAATTTCATTTCAGTGTTTTTTTAAGTGTTATGCATCTGCAATTTCTTTAAGGGATGATATTAAAATATAGTACTACAATAGACATTATTATGATGTTGGTGTCATCTTTTTAGGTGAAAAATATAGACAAATGTAGATATTTAGCAAACTTTCTGCCAATGTGTTTTTCCTTGTCATTCCTCTGTTTTTTTTTTCTTAATTGATATCTATTAAAGTATATTTAATGTCAATTCTTTTATCTAAAAGGTATGATCAGATTAGCTGGATCAACTGAGTTCTCTAGTAGAGTTGACGCTTTTCACAATAATATATGGGGAACAGTTTGTGATGATCGCTGGGACAGGCTTAAACTATGCTGGGACTGGCTATAACCATTGTTGTCTTTATGGGTGGACGTAGTTTTTCTGAAATTAATTTAGGTTGATCAGACATGTTAAAACAAAAACCACAAAACAGAACATTATGGTTTATTACAGCAACTGCGCGTGTAAAGGGACTATTACAGTTTGCTGTGATTTATCGCCTTTGGGTTTGCATCAGCAAGGTCATTCAGCATAAACCAATACTCAACCAAGCATGCTGAGCTACCCACTGTGGCATTTTTAATATTTACAATTAGCATTGATCTCTTCTTTTCAGCGTGCGGCAGGGCCGTGGAAAACTCAGGAAGTTGGCCCTGGCAGGTCACTATAGACCACAATGGACAGTTTTTGTGTGGAGGGTCCCTAATCACCAACCAGTTTGTGCTAACAGCTGCTTCCTGCATATCAAGGTGAGTCGATATTACCAGTTTACAGTTTTGGTGATGATGATGTTATACATGACATTTAAGTGGCAAGTTATGTTTTCTCTACTGTGACCTTTAGTAACGTGACAGAGGTACATCTGGGCCGCCACACCCAGTCAGATTTAAGCTACGGCAAAGTGTCTCAGACAGTGGAAGACGTAATCTGTCATCCTGCATTCAACAACGGCACATACGAGAACGACATTTGTCTTCTGAAGCTGTCGGCTCCTGTAACTTTCACAGACTACATTCAGCCAATCTGCTTAGCCTCAGAAAACAGCACTTTCTACAACGGGACCAGCAGCTGGGTCCCTGATTTTACTGAAACTGGTAACTTACAAAATGTTAATTTCATATACCAGGAGTTTAAAGGATTATTTTCTAATTCTTCTGTTTTATTTTTACAATTAGGTAACGGTTCCTTCCCAAACATCTTGCGGGAGGTAAATGCACCAGTGGTGGGAAACAGAGTGTCAGTGCTACTATGAAGGTTACAAAGCAATCACAGAGAACATGATCTGTGCTGGGCTCCAAGCTGGAGAGAAGGACTCATGTCAGGTGACCACCAAGATTTATTTATACTGTCATGCCTTTTTTGGTGCTCTGAGAATTATATATTACTTTCTTTTTCTTGTTATTATGTCAATTTCACTGATATTACACACTGTTAGCTTTCATGGCTTGCCCAAAATCATTTACTACTCATTCATTTGAATTTCAGCACTGCTGGATACAGTGGGATGCAAAAGTTCGGGCAACCTTGTTAATAGTCATTATTTTCCTGTATAAATCGTTGGTTGTTACAATAAAAAAGGTCAATTAAATATATCATATAGGAGACACACAGTGATATTTGAGAAGTGAAATGAAGTTTATTGGATTTTCAGAAAGTGTGCAATAATTGTTTAAACAAAATCAGGCAGGTACATAAATTTGGGCACTGTTGTCATTTTATTGATTCCAAAATCTTTAGAACTAATTATTGGAACTCAAGTTGGCTTGGTAAGCTCTGTGACCCCTGACCTACATACACAGGTGAATCCAGTAATGAGAAAGAGTATTTAAGGGGGTCAACTGTAAGTGTCCCTCCTCTTTTAATTGTCTTTGAAGAGTAGCAACATGGGGGTCCGAAAACAACTCTCAAATGACCTGAAGACAAAGATTGATCACCATCATGGTTTAAGGGAAGGATACAGAAAGCTGTCTCAGAGATTTAAGGTGTCTGTTTCCACAGTTAGGAACATATTGAGAAAATGGAAGACCACAGGCTCAGTTCAAGTTCAGGCACAAAGTGGCAGACCAAGAAAAATCTCGGATGGACAGAAGCGATGAATAGTGAGAACAGCCAGAGTCAACCCACAGACCAGCACCAAAGACCTACAACATCATCTTGCAGCAGATGGAGTCACTGTGCATCGTTCAACCATTCGGTGCACTTTACACAAGGAGATGCAGTGTGTGAGAGTGATGCAGAGGAAGCCTTTTCTCCACCCACAGCATAAACAGAGCCGCTTGAGGTATGCTAAAGCACATTTGGACAAGCCAGCTTCATTCTGGAATAAGGTGCTGTGGACTGATGAAACTAAAATTGAGTTATTTGGGCATGACAAGGGGCGTTATGCAAGGAGGAAAAAGAACACAGCATTCCAAGAAAAACACCTGCTACCTACAGTAAAATATGGTGGTGGTTCCATCATGCTGTGGGGCTGTGTGGACAGTGCAGGGACTGGGAATCTTGTCAAAGTTGAGGGACACATGGATTCCACTCAGTATCAGCAAATTCTGGAGACCAATGTCAAGGAATCGGTGAGAAAGCTGAAGCTGCGCTGAGGCTGGATCTTTCAACAAGACAACGACCCGAAACACTGCTCAAAATCCACTAAGGCATTCATGCAGAGGAACAAGTACAACGTTCTGGAATGGCCATCTCAGTCCCCAGACCTGAATATTATTGAAAATCTGTGGTGTGAGTTAAAGAGAGCTGTCCATGCTCGGAAGCCATCAAACCTGAATGAACTAGAGATGTTTTTATAGAGGAATGGTCCAAAATACCTTCAACCACAATCCAGACTCTCATTGGAACCTACAGGAAGCGTTTAGAGGCTGTAATTTCTGCAAAAGGCGGATCTACTAAATATTGATTTCATTTCTTTTTTTGTGGTGCCCAAATTTATGCACCTGTCTGATTTTGTTTAAATAATTATTGCACACTTTCTGTAAATTCAGTAAACTTCATTTCACTTCTCAAATATCACTGTGTGTGTCTCCTATATGCAGTGTTGGGAAGGTTACTTTTAAAATGTATTCCACTACAGATTACAAAATACATGCCCAAAATGTATTTTGTAACGTATTCCGTTACGTTATTCAATGAGCGTAATGTATTCTGAATACTTTGGTTTACTTAATACATTATAATGCTTTTTACAACTACATGAATGTACAATTGCTGTGTGATTTATTACTGTTACTGAAGGTCCGTAGCTCTGAACCGTAGTAAAGGGACCTCTGGCTAATACGGTGGGTTCTGTGTCGGGCTTGTAGCCGAAAACTAGCTTTACTTTGTTGTCTGGGTCAACTTTGCTTGCGAGAGACAGAGAGAGGCTTTGAAAGGCTGCTCCAACGGAACTTATTGTTTCGGAGGAAAACATGAACACAGTGTACAGCCGAGTCTTAATAGCTTACCTACAACTGGGCTCGTCAGACACTCTTCTTGGCTGCAGTGGTTATTATGATATTTACATGCTTCCAGCTGCTGTTTTTGCTCGATGACAGCTCGGACTTTTCGACTCTCCTTTTTCTCCCTCCTCGCGCTCACAGACACATAATGTGTATGGCAATCCATTCTCCCTGCAGCACGGACTACACTGCCCATGAAGCTACATTCTTTAGGGCGATACCTGTACCAGCATTCTGCCTATTAGCTTAGCACAACAACAACAACAACAACAAAAAGGCGCTCTCTCACCCAGGAAATACACAGTCGCAGAGCGAGAGCGTCACCCTGTAACCATGGCAACGTAACGCTGCTGCCTGGAACAACAGAACGTAGCTGTCAAACAAACCCAAACAGTCCTGACCCGCGACAATATGAAACAGGGAAGTACCGCCGTGTAATCCATTTATTTCAGCAAAGTAACTGTATTCTAAATACCACCTTTTTAAACGGTAACTGTAACGGAATACAGTTACTCATATTTTGTATTTTAAATGGGTAACGGCGGTACATGTATTCCGTTACTCCCCAACACTGCCTATATGATATATTCAAGTGACATTTTTGATTGTAACAACCAACGATTTATACAGGAAAATAACTGCTATTAACAAGGTTGCCCAAACTTTTGCATCCCACTGTACATCTGTAGCATAAAAAATACCTTCCAAAATCATCTGGGAAAATTTCTATCGGTGACATAATGTTGGTAAAAGGACTAAGCTCCTTAGTTCAACTTGTCAACCAGATAAAGAGTCTTTAAATATAACTCTCAACTGAGACTGTTCAGTGTCTGCCTAGTTTTTCAACACTGGAAGAAACCTCTTTGTCAAAAGTAACCAAGTCTTCAATATATTTATGATTAGCATGCTAGCTATTAAGGAACAGAATACACAACTGGTTCATACTTAGAGATTTTTATTTTATTTTGATGTGGGCTGACGGTTTCATCTTGTTGACTGTCTTTATGACAGTCAAAGCTAATTACACACCCACTGATAGAATAATAGTTCATGTCAGATAAAGTGAATGTTTTTTTTTCATAACTCTCAGTGCGGTAAGCAAATGACATGTTAGTTTGATGTTTACATGCTTCAGCAGGATCAAAACAGAGATAGGTATATCTACAAAATATCACTGTGTCTTAACAACTTTCACTTTTTTATTATCACAGGGAAACTCGGGAGGACCATTAATGACAAAGAGAGGATTTGCGTGGGTTCAAAGTGGAGTTGTGAGTACTGATGATGGCTGCGCCCAACCTGTAAGACCTGCAGTCTTCACTCGTGTGTCAGAATACCAGAATTGGATCAGTGACACCGTCACTGGAATGAAACCAAACTTTGTTACCTTCACCTCCCCGGGCACTGACAATGACTTATACTTTACCTGTCCAACATTGTCATCTTCCACTGTCCCTCCTACTGTCCCCATCACTATCCCTACCACTGTCCCCACCACTGTCCCTCCCACTGTCCCCATCACTATCCCTCCTACTGTCCCCGACACTGTCCCTACCACTGTCCCTCCCACTGTCCCCATCACTATCCCTCCTACTGTCCCCGACACTGTCCCTACCACTGTCCCTCCTACTGTCCCTACCACTACCTCCACAGATGACAGTGTCTTTGACAGTGGTGAAAACCTGACCCACTTCACTCACTTTGCCTCACTCTGTGTTTTTGCTGTCTTGCTCCATGCATTTGTTAAAAGTGGTGGAATGTAACTAAACATATTTACCCAAGTCTTGTACTTGAATACACACTTTAAATACTTTTACTAGTAATGTGATTGTACTTTGCGTTAATGGCATTTTATAAATTTGAGGTGAATTGTAATCTTTCTCTCTAATATATTCATAGAACAGTGATTAAATATTTTCACCCCAATTTTTTTTATTTCAAAGTGGTAAATGTTTTGTTGTTCCAGTTTCTCAAATATGGTGATTTAGTGGACTTTCTTACTTAGTTACTTTAATGTTGTGATTATATCAATACTTTTTAATCATTTTTCAAGTTTTGACTACTGGACAAATTGAGAATGTAAAGGTGTTATTGACTTCTGTGATTGTTTTTTTCACAAATCAAATCATTTTTAGTAATTATGGGAAGTGAAAGGATAAAATATTGTTAGCACACATGGGGTTATTTCTGTGTTTTGGGAAAAGTGTGATGTAACTTGATGAAACTCTTTTAAAATGTGAAATTTTGGGGTATAAAGATATCTTTATTGATTAAAACATGCATAAGAAGCTTTGATGTTAATATATTCTTTAATTCACTTTTTAACATTTTTACACAGCAGAATAAGTCTGCAACACTCACAGACTGTCATCTTGAC
The DNA here is from genome assembly GCF_013358895.1 of Oreochromis aureus. NCBI lineage: Eukaryota > Metazoa > Chordata > Actinopteri > Cichliformes > Cichlidae > Oreochromis > Oreochromis aureus. The sequence continues at coordinate 36,564,752 of NC_052944.1, forward strand.
TGCTGCTCAGCTGGTAGAACCACAAAACAACAACTAAATGCAGTGATGGGAATAACAGGGTTATAAGTAACGGCGTTATTTTTTTCAGTAACGAGTAATCTAACTAATTAATATTTATATCATTAAAATGCCATTACCATTACTAACAAGGAAATGTGGTGTGGTCACGTTACTATTTTTCAGCAAACAGACGATTGAAGCTGTCTTCAGCTTACCGCACTTTATATCAGTTGCACGGAAGTAGCTGTCTACGTCAGTAATCTGGGCTTAGCTTTAAGCAGCTGCGCGCACTGCCACGCACAGCAATAGCTTTCTGGCAAACGATCACTTCTTGGTAGTAATGGGCGATACAACTGGTTCCCTTTCTGATCCGATACAAAGTAAAAATCAGTGTGGTATAGACGATACTGATCCGATAGCGATACTTTGTACAAAAACGTAATGTTTTATTGTATTTCAAATTATAGCTTCATAATGATTACATGACATCAGACTACATATTATTGCTTAATAATGTGGAATTATCATATAGAAATTAAAAACCTTAAGTTGTGCAATATTTGAACTTGTTGCCTGCTGTTTTGTATTTGTTCTTAGGGTTTGAGTCGTGTGTTTAGTGTTTCTGTTATCCTTACCTGTGACAGTGACAGTACGACGCAACCACAAAAATGGATCCAGCAGATTCTGTGAGGGGGCGTCGCTCACCCTTCGATGGGACCCGGCTAGCCCTTGGAGGTCCTCCATGCTACTGTTCCTCACTCACAGCCTACCCTTCAGCCCAGCCATCTGTTTCCTCCCCTCGGACGCCAGCACCCCGGTCTCGTAGAAAATGCTCCACCCGGCCCCGGGAGGATTACTATGAGTCCGTGAGCAGCCAGGTCACGCCTGCACAGGCGTTCTATAAAATGTTGGGTATTATCATCGTGCCACTCAGCTGTCCCAGCGCTTCCACACTGCAGCAGGAACAGCCACAACGGAGTTTTTCTTCATCGCCTTCAAGCACTCCTGCTTCCCCTTCCACAGGGACGCGGCATATGTATGTGCAACCGGCACCCCCAACTCCAACGAGAGTCCAACTTCCCTCAGGGACGTCTAGCGGGGGTGTGTGACAAAGACTCCATTCTGCCCCCTTTTGTGTCAAGGGATAAACAGACTGTTTTCCCCAAGACTGCTAACACCAGCTTTATGAACTCCAGAGCTTGTGTTCCTCCTGTTCGTGATAATAAAAGGAGTGTTCATTTTGAGAATAATTACATCTCTCTGGGCTCTAAAGACTGTGCAACTTATGTCCCTTCTGAGCCAAGTGTTGTAAAGACTGTTTCTTCTGAGACTGCTTTGCATTCTAATGCATGCTCTATTAAGGACTCTATTTGTTTTGCCCCTTCTAAGCCCAAATTAATTTCTAGTGACTCTGTTTACCGTGAGCCTGGTAACTTTGTGTCAGTTACTTCCCAGCCTGTAGTTCTGTCTCCAGCACAGTCTACTGTCCACCCATTAGTTCACTCATCAGTTCAGTCATTAGCTGCACCACCTGTCCTGCCTTTACCTCCTCCTGTTATTAGGGCTATGTCAGCACAACCCTCAAAGGACTGTTTTTCAACCACTGTTTCTAAGCATAAAGACAAACCTGTCAACAATGGAAAGGTTCCTCAAAAGCTGGCTGTGACTCACTCCAGGGCCTCCCCAGAGGCTGAGTTTCAGCCCTCAACCCACTCTGGACCCCTGGGGGCTAAGAACCCAGCTGAGGACTGCACCTGGCTGTCACTGCCTGAGCAGGTACAATGCTCCGCACAGCTGCAGTCTGCTCTGTGTTTGCCAGAGGCCCATGTGCCTGCTGGTTCTGCTCTGTGTTTGCTAGAGGCCCCCGTACCTGCTGGTTCTGCTCTGTGTTCACCAGAGGCCCCTGTGCCTGCTGGTTCTGTTCTGTACCTGCCAGAGGTCTCTGTGCCAACTGGCCCTGAATCTGCCTCCGCTGAAGCAGCTTGCTTCCACTGGGGCCTCCGAGGAGCCTGTCCAGCCATCACCGTCATCACATGACCACTTCAAGATGCCAAAGCAACAAGGTGATATATACCAGTTTTTAAATTGTGAAAAAATGTACAATGCCGACCAATCAAAAAATGATATGGCAACGTGACATTTGGTTGTTTAGAAAGAGGGGTAGTTTAAGGAGTGATGGTTAGGGAGAGAGAGAGTGTGACTTTTGAGATGTGTGACATTTGTGACGTTTAGCACGTTTGTAGTGTGTAGTTAGTGTGTTGTCCTGTGTAGTTAGTGTGTAGTGTAGTGGATAGTAGTGATGTGTAGGTCGCGAACGAAACAGGTCTAAGAGCCGACTCTTTGAAGTGAACGACGCGAGCCGGCTCCTTATTGGGAGCAGTGGTTTTTTTTTTTTCTTTCTCTCACCTACTCACACATTTTTTTTTCCGCTTCATTCCACACGCAAGTCTTGTGCTTGCGCTGGCCAGAGGGGAGAGGGGCGGTAGTTACACTCGCAGTAGCACAGGAACAGCGCAGCAGTTAAAGAAAGAGAAAGAGAGCCAGGGACAACAACGTCCCATTAGAAAGGTATAGTAATCATTTACAACTATTTTCAGTTGCGGATGATAAAGGATTCAGAAAGTTTATTCATGCAGGCCTATATGACAAAGAACATGCTTCTCCTTTTTGTGTTCATATTTTAATTTATGTTTGTGTTGTGGTTTGCAGTGTTTTGTGTTTTTTCACTTTAAATTTGTTTAAAAGGAAAAAGCTGAAAATTTAAATAGTTAAAAGTTGAAATGTAAATAGTTGGTTTTTGTAGCATTATGTTTCACTATTTAATTGTCTGCTTATATTACATATAAAAATGTGATGAGGGCTGTTGGGTTTATTCAGACACAAACTCCGCAAAAACAGAGAAAACCAACTGCATGCAAAACAAGACAAGACAGCGCTCTTTGTGTTTTGGCTTGCAAGGTGGCCAAGGTCAAGAGCTGCTCACCCTTCACTTGAACTTAGCCAACCTCGGCCTGACTTCTCTCTTCTGCCTC